>NW_020230397.1:440000-445000 GCF_003227715.2 Harpegnathos saltator
TTTGTTCTATCTTGCATATTTTAAAAGTTATTCAGATGGCCTGTTTTAAGTTTTAGGTCACCTTGTATATAAATTACATAAAATTTTCGTCCATGTATGGTCACATATACGGGGTGTTTCAGAAATAGATAGCTGAACTTTAAGAGTATATTCTACTCAAAGACGAAAAAAAGTCGTGTAAACACAGGAATGCTTCTTTTTCGCGTTGTAAATACTTTTTATTAAGCACATTTCAGTCGCGTAGCTTGGCAGTTTCTGAATAATAATTTCATCAACATGATGGATTAACTAAGGAGGACCCATTGCTCGGCTTGCACGATCACCCGATTTAAACCCTTGGGGTTTTATTTATATGAGGACATCATAAGACTCTCGTTTGTGAGATTCTTGTTGCTACTGTTGAAATATTTCGAAATCGTATCATCGCTTCGTGTGGCAAAATATGAAATACCCCGGGAAGTCTTCTCGAGCGTCTTCAACGATCCACGAGACGTCGATGCGAGGTATGCATTGATGAGGAAGAAAATCATTTCCAACAATTTCTTTAACAAAATGTTCCTGATTTTTTTATTTGCCTAATATTTTTTTTAGATATTTAAGAAAAACTTGGTGACTCTTTAAATGTTACCTTATGATAAAAAAGTGGTCCTTTTTTACTTTATTTGGTCTCAAGAATATGCTGTTCCAAAGTCTGCTGTAAAGAAAAAGAGCTCAGAACTTGGAAGCATCTCTGGACTCATGTTTGTATGACTTTTTCATCCTTGTAGTGAGTAAAATATGTTCTTAAAGTTTGGCCGTCTATTCCCTCTGTATACATATCGCGTATAAATTGAGAAGTTAGGGTCTTGATGCACAGTTGCACCCTTCACACATTTGTCTACATTGAATAGTCGCCGATAAAATCTCAACATTTGTTAAAACCCACTAATCTTTTTTTTGTATATACATGTCGCGACTGTAGATTAATCAACCAATCTGTCACTTTTGACGGCTTCAAACGTTACATCGTGTTATATCATGCAACACCATATTGTACCCAGACAGAATATGTGCGATTAGACAAACTAGCGATCTTTGGCCTGAGATCAGTGTCGAGGCTTTATCGGGGGCTTAGTGGCGCAAGCAACACCTCGTTCGACATTACCTGCGTGTTTTCTCGTTGCCCGAGCAAGAGTGTAACGATTACAGCTCGTCGCCCGACATTTTTGTGTGCGCCATGCGCCATACGGTGGACACAAAAAGTCTGGACGAGCTGAAGAACGGACGCGAATATTTGCGCGTGTGTATCGTTGCTCCGCCCGACGGATACACACATTTTTACGAGTCCATTCGTACGAGGACGTCCTAACGAATGTGTCATCATCGTACGCGTAAAAGCGGCCGAGACGAATTTTCTGAGGTCCAGGATATTATCGAGAAGTGCGCTCTCCGATCGACCTTAGGATCAGGCGGCCGCTATTTTACCGATATTTGTATTTCCGCGGACTGCGCCTCTTGTCCTTGCTGTTGTGATACTGCGGACAAGCATATCCCTGGCGGCACAGCCTGGGTGGTCTTTTGCACGGCTCGGTCTTGTAATTGCTCAGTACGTAATTCGTGTCCTGCCACTTGGGGTCCTCGTTCATCAGGTTGCGCTCCTTGTCGAGTATGTTAGGCCCGTTGGACGAGGAGTTCGGGTCCGAGTCAGGGTTCTCCAACGCCTGGATCTCCTTAATGTCGTAGACGGGTGGGCGCAGGTCATGATTGCCGTGCGCAAAGGCGCAGTGCGGTCCATTTTTCACGCAGAACCCACGTGTATCGGTGTCGTGCACACACATGCACGTCTTGTAGTAACGCAGGTGGTAACGCCTTTCCGTATCCCCCGCGGTGCGATGCAGATATGGACACCTATTCGCAACAAGACATCTCATGATTGATCGGGCTCGCGCAAAGCGTCGCCAAGTTTCGGACTTTCAGGGGGAGTTCGAGCTGCAAATTTGCGGCATGAACAGGACGAGGATATATTGCAGGTTTATATCGGAGATTTATAAATGAAGCGAGCGAGACGTTGTCGCGAGTCAAGATCCTCCGCCGCGCGAGCAATAGGATTACTGCCGTGCACCTCCTGCGCAGCGTTCAAATCAGCTTCGATACGTTATGGTCCTTTGTTGTCATCGCGCGAAACACGCGGGAGAAAATCGATAGGAACGCGCGCGGCTCCTTTGTGCTCGGCCGGCGGGATTTAACGTAGCGGGATTTTGGAGAAATTCCGGACGAAAAATTACATCGCACGGTCGATACGAACGGCGTGACGAACGTCGCAGCCGTAAAAACAATTTATGGACAATTTACTTGGGATTATCGCACGGACGAGTATACCTCTCCGCGAGACACCTTTTGTGTTCGCGGGAGATATATTTAGACGCAATCTTTTTCGCAACTTTTTACTTAACAGCCGCTATAACAGCCGTAATATTCGAGTGATGTAATAGACGTTGGAACGAACTCAACTGTATGCATCGTTATTCTAGAAGAAAATTGTAAAATGCTCGAGCGGGGCACTCTTTATTAACCGAGCGGCGATAATTTATGCATAAAATACGATGCATAATGCAACGGAACGGTGTCACTGTTTCTGTCAGACACGTGCTCGCATATATAATTGATGTCACGTTTTAATGACTTTTACATATAAATAGCGCGAGTGTCGCTGTATCGAGACAAAAAACGATACGCATACATATAATTATATATTATTATGTATAATTTTGATATAATTTATGTACGTATTATATAATCATATCGCATTTTCTCCTCTTTAACACAATTTAGTTACTATATATATAAAAAAAAGATATATATATGTTTGTTTTTAATATATGTAATATATATATTGAAATATTTATTATTTATATTCATATTTATATTTTTATATTTATATATTTATTATTTATATTAAGTTTTAAAATTACTCATAATTTTATCAGTATCGAGATGTGTGTGTGTGTGTGTGTACACTCACACTCACACTTACGCACTCGCACTCGCGCGCGCGCGCGCACGCACGCACGCACGCACGCACGCACGCACGCACGCACACGCACACGCGCGCACACACACACACACACACACACACACACACATTTATTATATTCGATAAGTTATAAAATTACTTATAATTTTGATATATATATATATATAAATTATAAGTAATTTTATAACTTATCGAATATAATAAATATTTCAATATATGTAACATTACTCGTACAATTTTATTTATATCGAATTAATTATGTAAAATTAATCACGTAATTTAATTATATGAGCAATTTTATGCATATCAAATATAAATATAATATATTTTGATATGTACAAAATTGCTCATATAATCAAGTCATTGTTTAAAATATTATATATAAAATTATACGAGTAATTTTGTATATGTCAAATGTAAATATTTCGATACATATAAAATTGTACTCGCATAATTAAATTATTACTACGAAATATCGCCGCATTGTTTTTCTTCCTTTTTTTTTGGCAGGACATATACAGAGCGTCCCCGTATTTTAAACGAGCCAGACAAAAATCTCGAAAAATATAAAAGATACTAAGAAACGTTTCAGACAAAAGTTGTATAGTTACAAAGGAAACATGTAACAACTATATCATTTTGTTTACATATGACGCCACTTTCGAGATATTCACCGATCATTACTGTTCTTAAATGGTAATCCCAATTTTTGATTGCCATCTTTTTCTACCAACTTCATTTCAACGACTTTTGTCCAAGACATTTTTTTATGTACTTATTTTTTGGAAATATTTAAGAGAAACTTGGTAATTTTTTCAACTTACAATATCTCGCTAACTATTTGTCAAAGGAAAAAACGGTATTAGAATGTTTTACACTATTTGGTTGCAAGAATATGTCGTTACAATAGCGTCCTGACTTTTATTAATTTAATAATTTTTAAATTTCCAAAAATCAAGAAGTCAACAAAGGTTAGGGCACTTTTGTAACAATGTATATTCTTGAGACTAAATAGAGTCTATTTTTCTTTCAGCAAATAGTTAGCAAGATGTAAGTAAACGTTGAAAAAGTTATCAATTTTTCCATAAAAAAATAATAGGCAAATAAATAAATGTTTCAGAGAGAGAGAGAGAGAGAGAGAGAGAGAGAGAGAGAGAGAGAGAGAGAGAGAGAGAGAGAGAGAGAGAGAGAGAGAGAGAGGAGAAGAGAGAGAGAGAGAGAGAGAGAGAGAGAGAGAGAGAGAGAGAGTTAGAGAGACAGAGAGAGAGAGAGAGAGGGAGAGAGAGAGAGAGAGGGAGAGAGAGAGAGACAAAAGTTCTCCAAATTAACCGGTAGAAAAAGATGACGTGATAAAAAATTGGGGTTCCCATTTAAGAAGAGTAACGATCAGTAAATATCTCGAAAGTGGCGCCATCTGTAAACAAATGATAGAGCTGCTTTTTATCTGCCCCTTGAAACCACGCAACTTCTGTTTAGAAGGTTTTTCTTCCAAAATGCTTTTCCAGATATTTCGCCGTCCCGGTACTTTTTATACACCCTGTATGTATACATACATATATATATATATATATGTAACAGCGATATTTTGTAATAGTGGTCTAACGATATAAGCAATTTTGCGCGGAAAGCGCGACGCGTAAATCGAAGGAGCGGCGTGCAGCGACGTGGATGACAGCGGACGGCGTGAATTGCGTTTCCGCGTCCGAGGGAACTATATCGGCTGAAACGCGTCGCGACGTCACACACGCTGCTGCATCGTTGGACCTGAACCGCGTATTATGTACGTGTTACGGCACGTACGTGTCAATGACACGGAATGACGCCGCGCGTCGTATGACGGAGTAGCGCGCGTTTCTCCCTTTTTCTCCTTCTCTTTTTTTCCCCATATCTTTCCTCTCCCTGTCGAGAGTCCAGTTCGACCTCCTATTTCCGATCTTTCGTAATGAACATCAGCGCGTAGTCTCGAGAGAAGAAGACGTAGAAAGAG